>NW_022059993.1:0-27958 GCF_007399415.2 Gopherus evgoodei | reverse complement strand
CTAAAACCCCTCCAACGCATCATCAAGGATCTACAACCCATCCTGGACAATGATCCCACACTTTCACAGGCCTTGGGTGGCAGGCCAATCCTTGCCCACAGACAACCTGCCAACCTGAAACATATTCTCACCAGTAACTGCACACCACACCATAATAACTCTAGCTCAGGAACCAATCCATGCAACAAACCTCGATGCCAACTCTGCCCACATATCTACACCAGCGACACCATCACAGGACCTAACCAGATCAGCCACACCATCACTGGTTCATTCACCTGCACATCCACCAATGTAATATACGACATCATATGCCAGCAATGCCCCTCTGCTATGTACATCGGCCAAACTGGACAGTCTCTACGGAAAAGGATAAATGGACACAAATCAGACATTAGGAATGGCAATATACAAAAACCTGTAGGAGAGCACTTCAACCTCCCTGGCCACACTACAGCAGACCTTAAGGTGGCCATCCTGCAGCAAAAAAACTTCAGGACCAGACTTCAAAGAGAAACTGCTGAGCTTCAGTTCATCTGCAAATTTGACACCATCAGCTCAGGATTGAACAAAGACTGTGAATGGCTTGCCAATTACAGAACCAGTTTCTCCTCTCTTGGTTTTCACACCTCAACTGCTAGAACAGGGCCTCATCCTCCCTGATTGAACTGACCTCGTTATCTCTAGCTTGCTTGCTAGCACACATATATATACCTGCCCCTGGATATTTCCATTACATGCATCTGAGGAAGTGGGTATTCACCCACGAAAGCTCATGCTCCAAAACGTCTGTTAGTCTATAAGGTGCCACAGGATTCTTTGCTGCTTTTACAGATCCAGACTAACACGGCTACCCTCTGATACTATTTCCCAGATGGGAGAATTGAGGCCCAGAGAGGCTGAGTGATGTGCCCAAGGACACCCAGGAAGTCTGTGGCAGAGCAAAACATGTTTCTGCCTCCCTCCTCCCAGGTCTGGCCTGCTCCTGAGTCACTAGATGGTGCGGGGGCGGGGCCTTGGGGCAAGGGGCAGTGCAAGGGGGGGCCTCAGGGGAAGGGGCAGTGCAGGGGCGGGGTCTCGGGAGAAGGAGCACTGGGAGGGCAGGGTCTTGGGGGAATGTGAGGGTGGGGTCTCAGGTGAATGGGTGGTGCAGGGGCGGGGTCCCAGGAGAAGGAGCAGTGGGAGGGCGGGGTCTCAGGGGAATGTGAGGGCGGGGTCTCAGGTGAATGGGTGGTGCAGGGGGGAGTCTCAGGGCAATGTGAGGGTGGGGTCTCAGGGGAATGGGTGGTGCAGGGGGGGTCTCAGAGCAATGTGAGGGCAGGGTCTCAGGTGAATGGGTGGTGCAGGGGCAGGGTCCCAGGAGAAGGAGCAGTGGGAGGGCAGGGTCTCAGGGGGATGTGAGGGGGGGGGTCCCAGGTGAATGGGTGGTGTAAGGGTGGGGTCTCAGGTGAATGGGTGGTGCAGGGGCGGGGTCCCAGGAGAAGGAGCAGTGGGAGGGCGGGGTCTCGGGGGAATGTGAAGGCAGGGTCTCAGGTGAATGGGTGGTGCAGGGGCAGGGTCTCGGGGGGGAAGGGGCTGTGCGGGGGCAGGGAATCGGGAGAATGGGCAGTGTGGCATTGGGGACTTCGGGGAGGAGGCAGTGTGAGGGAGGGTCTCGGGGCAAAGGGGAAGGGTGTGGGTGGGGTCTTGGGCAAAGGGGTGATGTAGGGATGGCGATTCAGGGGAATGGGTGGTGAAGGGGCGGGGACTAGAGGGAAGGGGCGATGCGGGGGCTGGGACTGGGGGAGGGGCAGTGCAGGGGTGGGGTCTCAGGGGGAAGGGCGATGCAGGGGTGGGGTCTCAGGGAAAGGGGCGGGGACTGGGGGTAGGGGTGGTGCAAGGGCAGGGCCTCGGGGGAAGGGACGATGCAGAGATGGGGGTTAGGGGAAGGGGCAGGGCCTCGGGGGAAGGGACGATGCAGAGATGGGGGTTAGGGGAACGGGCAGGGCCTCGGGGGAAGGGACGATGCAGAGATGGGGGTTAGGGGAAGGGGCGGGGCCTTGGGGGAAGGGGCGATGCGGGAGCAGGGATTAGAGGGAACAGACGGTGCAGGGGCAGGGCCTTGGAGGAATGTGAGCACAGGGTCTCGGGTGGATGGGTGGTGTAGGGGCGGGATCTCAGGGGCAAGGGGCGGTGCAGGGGCAGGGTCTCCGGGCAATGTGAGGGTGGGGTTCCAGGTGAATGGGTGTTGTAGGGGCAGGGGTCTCAGGGGGAAGGGGCAATGCAGGGTCAGGCTCTCGGGGGGAAAGGGAAGCTCAAGGGCAGGAACTCTGGAGAAGGGGCAATGTGAGGGCAGGGGTGGGTCCTTGGGGAAAGAGTGCAGGGGAGGGGTGTATTGGGGAGGGGCAGTGCTGGAGTGTGGATTTGGGGGAAGGGGCAGAGTGAGGGTGGTGTATTGGGGAAAAGGGGCAATGCGAAGGCGGTGCCTTTGAGGAAGGGGCAGGGGCAGGGCTTTGGGGAATGGGGCAGGGATTAGGGGAACAGGTGACGTGAGGCCAGGATGTTGGGGGTAGGGGCAGTGTGGGGGCAGGACCCCAGGAGGAGGGGGGCAGGGGCAGGGCTTTGGGGAATGGGGCAGGGATTAGGGGAACAGGTGATGTTAGGCCAGGACGTCGGGGGCAGGGGCAGGGTGGGGGCAGGACCCCAGGAGGAGGGGGGTAGGGGCAGTGTGGGGGCAGGACCCCAGGAGGAGGGGGCAGGGGCAGGGCTTTGGGGAATGGGGCAGGGATTAGGGGAACAGGTGATGTGAGGCCAGGACGTCGGGGGCAGGGGCAGGGTGCGGGCAGGACCCCAGGAGGAGGGGCTAGGGGCAGTGTGGGGGCAGAACCCCAGAAGGAGGGGGCAGGGGCAGTGTGGGGGCAGGACCCCAGGAGGAGGGGGTAGAGGCAGTGTGGGGGCAGGACCCCAGGAGGAGGGGGCAGGGGCAGTGTAAGGGCAGGACCCCAGGACGTCGGGGGCAGGGGCAGGGCTTTGGGGGGAGGGCGCAGCCCGGGGAAGGAGGAGGGTTAATTCGGTTCAGTGGCAGGTTTGTCTGCGGGTGACACTGGCACTGCAGGGGGGTTAAAGCCGGGCTCACCCGAGGGAGGAGGACGGGGCTGGGTGGCCGGGCACAGCGGGAGTTCGGGGAGTGACAAGGAACCGGTTTCAAGGCTCATCGGACACCCCCAGAAACCAGCTCACACCCAGACGGGGGGAGCCAGCACAGGACCCGCCGCAGACCCGGAGCGCCACCCGCTGAGCCAGCACTGAACAGGCGCCTCCAGCCAGGGCGAGATTCGCACCGCGGGGCCGGGATTGGGGGTTGGTCTAACGCAGCCCTGGGGGGGGGCTGGTTCCTGCCCCGAGGCTTCGCTGCCCCCCCCCCCCGCACCACGGGGCAGCCGGGGGTGGGGCGGGACCGGGCCGAGGAGCACAGAGCCGGGACGGGGAGAGGCGGATCCGCACGGGGGGACCAGGGCTCAGACACCCAGTTCCAGGCGCCGGGCCCAGCCCCTGCCCCGGGAGCAGCCCCGGGCCCGTGGGAGCCGGGCGGGGGGGGCACAGGGCAGAGGCAGCGCGAGTGAAAGGGCTTCACCCCGCCCCCCCCCAGCTGGGTCTGGAGGGCAGCGGGGGGGGGGGGCGGTAAGCTGCCTGGGAGCAGCCCCACAAGCGGCAGCCTGGGGCTGCGGGACCTTCAACCTCCCCCAACCTGCCCCCCAGTGTCCCCCCCCCATCCGCTGTGACTCTCCTGCCAGCACCGCCCCCTCCTCTCCTTCTGTAGGGCCCCAGCAGTCCCTTCAAGCCCCCACAACCTGCCCCCCCAGTGTCCCCCCATCTGTTGTGACCCTCTCGCCAGCCCTACCCCCATCTGTGGGGATCCCTTAGCCCCCAGCATCCCCTCCCCCATCGTGTACACTCTACCTGGCCTTTCCCTTCGCCCCGACCTCCTCCTCCCCCACCGTCCTCAGCACCCCGACACCGACCTCCTCTCGCCCCACCCCCGACATCCTCCTTCCCGTTCTCAGCACCCTGCCGTCCCTTCCTCCTCCTCCCCCCCAACCCCGTCCTCAGCGCCCCACCCCTAATTGCCTCCAACCCATTTCTCATTGCTGGAACCCACTTTCCCATCCCCCCACTCCCCCAGTCCATCCCCAGGGTGTGAGGTTCCTCATCTTCAATCTCTGCTACACCCAAACCTGCCAGGTTCCCCTTTTCAACCACTGTGGGGTCGTCCAACCCACCGACACCCATCCACTCTGGGCTCTCTAAATCCCACATTCCCACAATGCACGTTGGTAACCCCACCCTCCTCTATCCTTAATCCCCCTATTCCCTTCCCTGGGGTCCTCCTGGACACCCCAACCCACAGTCAGGCCCCCACATACATCCCAGTCACTCACATGCTGTGCTAGTTCTTCAGGGAACCCCGCAGCCCGGCAAACTTCTCCATCCATGAGCCCCATGGACCTGTGGCCAGGAAGCTCCCACTTTGGCTGGGCTGGGTGTGGGTGTTAATCTTTTCCTGTCTTGTTCTGTGCTGTGCTCACAAAGGCTTTTTGCTCCCTCGGGGTGGGGTGTGGTTTTGGCCGAAGATGAGGTGTTTGGTAGCCCTGTGGATGCTGTGTGGTGTCTGGAATGGGGCGTGTGTGTTCCCATCATGCCCCTTCCCCTCTGCCTGCAGAGCTGAGGACAGACAGGTCTGAGGAGCAGAGCAGGAGCTCTGGGAAGGAGAAGAGCAATATGAAGATGGAGTGTAAGATGAGGCCAGGTAAGTTCTGTGGAGGGAGACATGCTGGACAGGGCCTAGGATTGGGGAGACAATCAGGTGTGAGCCCCGGGCTCAGATTTCTAATTGTAGCTGTGATGGCAGAATGGGAGGAGGGTTGAAGCTCAAGCCCTGGTGTGCGGGAGTAGCGAGAAGAGGAGCCTCACCACCATTGCTTTTTCTTTTCCTCTTGTGTTGTGTTTCATAGCAAGGGAAAAGAAGTCGCGAGGACGGAGTCCAGCCCTGAGGTGAGATGGAAAGTGATCGAGAGCAGTGACAGCGTGAATCCTGTTGATGCCAGGCAAGAGCTGCCCAACTGGGACAAGAGTAACCGTCTCTGTCGGTGAGATGTGTATCTGGTTTGGGAAGGGCTCTGGTCACAGCCGTCCTGGCTCCAGGCAGGGACTTCCCATTACCTGGGTGTGGGTTTCCGGACTAGCTGTGGCTTCAAGGGAGATGATGTTGCCATTTGCGAGGCTGATCATCTCTCTGGCCAGGAGTGGTGTGTGCTCCCTAGCAGAAAGTTGGATCCATGAGGGTGACTCCCTGTTGTGAATTTCTTTCGTCCTCCTAGGTTTCTCTCTCTGTGTTGGCCAACTTTCACTCAAACTCTCTCTCTCTCCTTTCATGGACACCTGTCATGTTCAGTTGCCTGCATTCTCTTCCTCTGCTCCCCCTCCCCCAGTCTCCTATGGGCTCAGCTGGGTCTATCTGCCCACGGGCAGGGTCTCTGCCATACTGGGAAGGATGTGTCCTGCCTGCCAGGATAAGGGGGTTGCTCCTCCCACCCCCTATCTTCAGGGAGACCTCATTGCTGTAACTGGGTCACAACGTGAGTGGCCAGAAATGTCTTCGGGGCTGTGAGGTCTGAGACTGAGAAGGGTGGGCTCGCGGTCATGGGTTTGGGCAGAGGAGAAGTGGGGCTGGGATTAGAGATGCCCCTTATCACCAGCTAGCTCCATTACTGCATCACCCAAAAGTCTTGCTCAGGGTCCATTATGCCTCCTTGTGCTGGGCACTGCAGGGACAGTCAGAGGGACAGCAAGATGCATGAGGAAATAGATGAGTGTGTGAGGCAGATGGGTGAAGGGGTGTGTGTGACATACATTGGGGATGGATGCGGGGTTGAGGGTTGGACGGACAGCAGGACAGATGGAGAGCTGTAGGGACGGATGGTGATGTCACAGGCTGGACTTGTGATGGGTTCAGCTCATGGCCGCTGACTCTGTCATCTCCTGCCCCCATCTGCCCGTCTGACTCTGCCCCTGTCTCTCACAGGCAGCACTCAGCAGAGTCTGGCCCTGTTGTTACACTGGTGCCTACATCCAGCGCACACCTGTGGTAATGTGCTCCTGGAGAGCTCAGGCAGGGAGAAGCATGTGGCTCGCAGCTGCTGAACCAGCTACTCCAAAGAGTGCCGCAGATCTCCCCCTCCTTGGGCAGCAAGACCCTGGCCTGGGGGTTCCCTGTCCCTCCTCGCTGCCAAAGCAGCCTGCTCAGCGCAGAAACCGAGGTCACCTGTCTCTGCCCAGCCTCTAGCTGGAGCTGCTCCAGCCCCGAATTGCTGGTATCCAGCCTTGCCGGAGTTGGTGCGATGTCCTAGTGGAATCCGTTCTTTCTCCCTGGTTGATTATGATTTTCCTCACTGCAGTTAGTTGCTCTTTCTCCGCTTCCCCATAGCCTCTCTCCAGTGATAGTGACCTCTGCTGGCCAGGCACGGGAGTGTCCTGTAGGTGCCTTCTGGTAGGAGCAGTGACTCCTGGTGGCGAGGGGCAGCAATGCCTGGCATATATCCCCCCTATCATTGCTGCAGTGACCCCTGGTGGCAACTGAGGTCAGTTGTCTATGTGACCCCACTACTGCCATTGCGCCTGTGAGTGCGGGCGGGTAGGTGAGGCAGGGCCTTGTATGTATATCAGCCATTGGAGCAGAGCCCTCTGCGTATCCCACTCTCATCTCGCTGACTCGTGTTGCCCAGGTGGGGCAGTCCCTGTGTGTATTTACTCCCCCCAACCCCTGCATTGGGCCTGTGACCACTGGTAGTCAGAGGAGTCAGTGCCCAAGGTGTATTCTTCACCTCCCCCAAGGTGGCAGGGTGCCTGGGTGGCTGTGTCAAGCAGTGCCCTGGGTATCTTCCAAGCCCTTTGTGGCAGTGAGCCCTGCTTCTGGTGTGTATCACTCCCCCACTAGGGATGTGCACTGTTGGCCCAGTATGGCAGTGCCCTTTGTGTAGCCCACTCTCTCCCCCGCCCCCAGGGTGACCAGATAGAAAGTGTGAAGAATCGGGACTGGGTGGAGGATAATAGGCACCTACATAAGAAAAAGTCCCGACTATCGGGACTGTCCCTATAAAATCGGGACATCTGGTCACCCTATCCCCTCTACCTCTGTGCCAGGTATGGCACTGATCCCTGGCATCCCTGTGGAGCAATACCCTCTGTATATCCCCCAATTGGGGCAGTAACTGCTGCTGGTCAGGTGGGGCAGTGCCCTGTGTGTGTGTGTGTCCCCTATTTAGGTAGTGACCCCGATGGCTAAGTGAGGCAGTGGCCTTTGATTTCCTCTTCTTTCCCCAGCCCCCCCCCCTCTCTAGGGTAGGGCCCTCAGTTGGGGCACTACCCGACGTGTATCTCTACTAATTGGAGCAGTGACCTCCCCGTGGTGCCCTGGTGTGGCAGTGCCCTATTGGTATCTCCCTCCCCCTCTCCCCACGCCATTGTGATAGTGGCCACTTCAGGCAGTGGCCCGTTTATCATCTCCTGCCCACCAGCACCATTGCAGCAGTGCCACCTGGTGGCCATGTGCGGCAGTACCCTGCCTGTATCCCCCTCAACCATTGCTGCAGTGACCCGAGGTGCCCAGTTTGAGTAGTAGCCTGTGTGTACCTCACCTTTTGGGGCAGTAACGTGTGGGGCCAGCTAAGACAGTGCACAGTCTGTGACGTCTGGTGGCCACGTAGGGCAGTGGCCTGTATGTACCATCTCCTCTGGAGCGGTGACCACTGGTGTCTTGGTGCTAAAATGCAGCCACCTCTGGGTTACGTGGTGGGGCTGTTTACAGGACAGTGGGGACAGCCCCTCCATTCCAGGAAGTAGGGGAAAATCTGGTGTTTGGGGCAGAGTGTTCCACCTTCTTTTGAACTGTGATGCTCTGAGCACCTTTCTCCTTCCATGAAGAAGACCCTGTGTGACTCCAAAGCTGGTCCAGTAACAGGTATCACCTCACCTGCCTTGTCTCTCTGGTATTCTGGCCAGTGTCCAACTTCCCCTTCACTGTTGGTCTTCAAACCTCCTCCAAGCTTCCCCCCAAGTCCCTTAAGATGCCAAACCTCCCCTGGAGCCGAACCCTGGTGGGGGCATCCCACCTGAAAACCCTACGGCACCATGGAGGTAGTAGTGTCCACTGCCTCCATCTCCCACCAGCCAGGACAGACCCCGCAGCACCATGGGAGTGGTTGTGTCTTCTGCTTCCATTTCCTGAAAGCTGCTGCCAGGCCCGGCCCAGACTTCCCATTTCTGGTGCGAGTCTGGAAGCAGGTGCTGCCGTGAGGTGGTGCCGGGAACGGTAGTGCTGGTGTCAGGAGAAAGCAGGAGGAGTAGGTGGGTCTGTACTACTCCGGGGAGGTGCTGCCCTTGCTGTGAAAGGGCCTCGCTATTAGAGGAGATGTCATCTCCCTGCCCTTCCACGCTCTGCACCAGCCCCTGCTTGTCACGAGAGCAGGGCTGGCTCCAGGCACCAGCGTAGCAAGCAGGTGCTTGGAGCAGCCAATTCAAAGGGACGGCCCATCCGGTATCAGGGCAGCACGTCTGGGTCTTTAGCGAAAATTCGGTGGCGGGTCCCCCATTCCCTGTCTTAGTCTTTGAGCTGCCACCAAATGTCTACCAAAGAGGAAGGGAGGGAGGATTCGCCGCCGAACTGCCGCAGAAGAAGCAGTGTGGTTGAGCTGCTGCTGAAAAGCCACAGCGTTTTTTTTCTTTCTTACTTACTTTCTCCACACCGGTCATGGTTTTATAGACCTCCGTCGTATCCCCCTTTAGTTGTCTCTTTTTCAAGATGAAAAGTCCCAATCTTATGAATCTCTTCTTAGACGGAAACTGGTCCATATCCCCTCATCATCTTTATTGTCCTTTTCTGAATCTTTCCCATTCCAATAGATCTTTTTTGAGATTGGGGCGACCGCATCAGCACGCAGTATTCAAGATGCACGGGTACCATGGATTGATATTGAGGCGATATGATAGTTTCTGTCTTCTTACCTATCCCTTTCTTAATGATTCCCAACACTCCGCTGCACATTGAGTGGATGTTTTCAGAGAAGTATCCACAACGACTCCCAGATCTCTTTCTCGAGTGGTAACAGCTAATTTAGACCCCATCGTTTTATAGGGATAGTTGGGATTATGTTTTCCAATGTGCATTACTTTGCACTTAACAGCACCGACGTTCATCTGCCATTTGGTTGTCCCGTCACCCAGTTTTGTGAGATCTCTTTGTGGCTCTTCACAGGCTGCCTGGGACTTAACTATCCTGAGCAATTTTGTATCATCTGCAAATTTTGCCACCTCACTGTTTACCCCTTTCCCCAGATCATTTATGAATAAGTTGAACAGTACTGCTCCCAGTACAGACACCTGGGGATAAGAGAGGGAAGATCCTCTTCTGACACTGGCAGACCAGGTGCTAGCTCATGCTAAGGCCCCTAGGCCTTACTGAAAAGTGACAAACGCATGGCTGGAAACTAGTCTTGCTCACCTGTTTGTTAGTGTTGTTAAAACAGGCATTAGATTCATAAAAATGGGTTTAGAGTTTATGACAAGCTCGTGAGTTGCTGCATGCATTCTTCTCACCTATAATAGCCGTAGCCCATGTTGTAAGGTGATCTATAAGCATTGGCACTAAAGCTGTAAACCCCCTTGCCACCACCCTCCACCAGTCAGGAGAGAAGCATTATGAAGTGTAAAATGCTAGTTTACCAGAAGAAGCGTCATCTCCTTTCCAACAAGAGAAGGCCCTGACTGAGACATCAGACAAGCCACTGTGGATCATCCATGGACAAAAGACCTGGTTGATTGCTCCCCCTCACACACCCACGAGGAGGCAGAGAGCTGCACAAACGCTTTCCCCCATCAGCTTGAGCTCTGGGGGAATGGAATAAAAATCGCTGTCAGGAAGAAACTGTTGTCCCCACCCCCGATGCTGCTTGGACTTCAGGGAGACGGCATGCCTTCTAAGCATAAGCAAGGGATCCTGGCTGTTTGGCTAGGGTTAGCCCTAAAGGACATACAGAGTTTGTGTGTTACAGCAGCTTCTACTACACCTGGGTGGCAAGCTAGAGTCAGGGTGCCCAAGGGGGCTGTCTGTGACTCCATGTTAAGGCTGTTCTAGTGCCTGAGGAGATCACACTTGATGCTTGGTGGGTGAGATCAAAGTGTGGAATACACAACCGTGAGCAACCCCACCTCCTGCCAGCTCCAGTTACTGGGGGCTCCTGCTCTCTAGGGCTCTGGCTGCACTAGAAAGGTAAGTTTCTAGCTTGCCTGGTTCAGAAAACGGGAAGGGAAAGATAGAGAACCCACATTACATTTTTTTAAAAAAGAATCCTCATGATTTGTAAACCACTCTCGTGATTTTGGGGATTTTCCAAGAGTGAGGGTGGCAATAATGAGAAGTTAAGGGTTATTATTTAGCATTTAGATTACAGTAGGTTTTGGGGGGGGAAAATCAGGATTCGGGCCCCTGTGTGCCGGGTGCAGCATGACACCTAGTGCCTTGTCTCGATCTTACGAACCAAGATACATAGAACATAGGTCGGGTGGGGAGAAGTCTGTATAACTCATGCAGTTGTTGATGTACACATAATCTCAAATATTACCAAGCCCCCACCCCAAGAAAAACAAAAACAAAAAACCAACCATCTCCCCAACAGACCCAGAGTCTGGAAAGCATTTGTCCCTCATACTGTTGAAAAGACTCACAGCAGAAAGAATGAGTCCAGCTTCTTAAATAATTTTCTAGCAAGACAAAGAAGAACCTTTCACATCTGTAGACTCACAAAACACTTCCAAGAAACCATAAGTGTATTGTGTTTATCATAAAGAAACAAAAACACTAAAGACAACAGATTTTTCTGCTTTTAAAAAAAAATCTGCTTGAAAGAAAGATCATCACATTTAAACTCTTTTTTGTTTTTCTAACCAGGAGATTTTCCCCTGAGGGAGATACACTCTTCCTGGAAGCATTGCAATACCAGATCAATGCATGGGGTAGATAAAACAAGCTCCTGTTCTAACTAACCCCTTCATTTCAAAAATCAAGCTAATATACAGTCCTCACATCAAAGACATATCACAGATTACACTGATCAGAACACTCACACACTACTTTGATCTTCACTTCCAGGAGGCAAAAAGCAATGCTGACACTCTGCCACGCACACACACCCCTGTGCCCACCCATTTCTACCTCACCAGGATGAGCTTCCAGACATGCAACAAACACCATAACTAGGGAACTCTGCGTGAGACTGACTCACTTCCCCGAAATGACTCCAGTGGAAGAATTCAAAGCAAGAACCCTTAACCTCCAATTCTGTTCAAAGACAAACAAGTCTTGCAGACGCCTTCCTCTTGCTGGTTTCCCCTCTAGACTCCTAATTTCCATACCCACCCATTAACCTGTGACTACCAATCTCTCACTGTTAACTCTTACAGCAAACCAGGGCAAAGAAAGCCTATGCAAGTGCTATTCCGCAGTCCCAATGCTCTTTTCTGCTCCTTCCCAGACAACTATCTGGCTTGGTCTACACTACGCCATTAGACCGATTTTAACAGCGTTAAATCCATTTAATGCTGCACCCATCCAGACTACACTGCTCTTTATATCGATTTAAAGGGCTCTTTAAATCGATTTCTGTACTCCTACAAAACAAGAGGAGTAACGCTAAAATCGATATTACTATATCGGATTAGGGTTAGTGTGGACGCAAATCGACGTTATTGGCCTCATTATTTTACAGTAGCTACCCACAGTGCACCGCTCCAGAAATCAATGCTAGCCTCGGACTTGGACGCGCACCACCGAACTAATGTGCCTAGTGTGGACGCGCACAATCGACTTTATAATATCTGTTTTATAAAATCGGTTTAAGCTAATTCGAATTTATCCTGTAGTGTAGACGTAGCCGTAGTGTAGACGTAGCCTCTCAAACATACAGTCAATTGCATCAAAGCAGTTCCTCGCTATTTGGGGCATTGGTGCCCCTTAGTCCCTGTGAAGTGATTGGCTGGTTCCTTCTGGCCTTCAACACTAGGAATCTGACTCAAAGGGCCACAACCTTCCTCCTCTTCTGCTCCTATGAACTATCCCTCACCTGGGCAAAATGTTTGAAAACACTGGTGTTTTCACAACAGGAAAGGCATGGACAATTTCTCTTCTGTGGAGAGACGAGGGAAACCATGCAATCACCTTCTGGAAGGTATATTAAGGAGGGCAGTGTAAGAACCCTCACGGACTCGATTAAGAAAGCAGCTCTTTAACTGACCTTCCAACAATGACAAACTAAAATCTGCAAGAGCAGCCTTTCAACTCAGGGGCTCAATAATAAGCTGTTGCCAATAACTAACCCAAGAGTTACAAATGACTCCAAACCATACACTCTTAGGACAGACCAAACGTTAACACAAACAACAACGCAATTCTTTGCTGCTCTTTAACTGTGATAACCAAAAACGTATGAAACCAAAGAGCCAGCAGAATATACATCACAAAACAGTCCCCTGTTAGCTAGGAAGCCATCTCACTAACACGATGAGCTAAAAAAAAAAAAGGACAAAAAATCCCACACAGTCATTTTCAGAGCTCTCAGTTGTTTTCGTACACTAATAGAAAAGCTTGAGTTACTGACACTAGTTGAGGTAGTATCCTTCTGTTTTTTTCACAACAGGGAACAGCCTTACCAAAACAAAGCCTCAAAAAAATTGGGTACAAACTCATAAATGCTTCTCTCCACAGAAATCTTTAGTAAAAAGCAAAAGATTTATGGGAAGGAGGAAGGGGAAAGAAGGGGGAAGAAGAAGAAGGAAAAAAAAAAAAGCAGTCTCTGCCGGGGCAACCGCGTATGCTACCACAAGTCAGGGTGACTACTCTCACAGCCCGTTAAACTGCTAGCTTTTAGAGGAAATGGAATTGAACCGATTGACAGCCTGAGTTGGATCATGGGAACCGGGGACACAGGGAGCAAAACCAGCCCCTTGACCAGGGACTCGCTTCGCTGCAGGCAATGCACTGTGGGTATGCAAATAAGATGCTCCGGCCGTCTCCGGCGCTCAAAGGAGTCTTTTCTCCGAGCTGCCTCTGCTCCTTCCCCAGCTGGGCGGAGATTGGGATGCAGCGAGGGTGGGTAAGCTGCTCTCCTGAGACAGTCCCGCTGATGGCCAGGCACATGGAGGACGGAGCCCAGACGAGAAGCCAGCGGGCACTTGGCCCACAGCTAAAATCTGAAGCAAAAGCACACACTTTGCAAAGGAACAGGAGCCGGGATCTCAGACATGAGATTCTATCTGCCGGCCAGGGTGCGACCCCGTGTTGTATTTGCTGCTTGGTCTGCCTCTCCTGCAAAGTAGCTGGCCTCAGATCCTTGGGGTTCGCTGAGCTGCAGCTCACCTTGATACACGGGAACAGCTTAAAAATCATGAACTATCAGGGTTGGAAGGGACCTCAGGAGGTCATCTAGTCCATCCCAATGCCCAACTAAATCATCCCAGCCAGGGCTTTGTCAAGCCTGACCTTAAAAACCTCTAAGGAAGGCGATTCCACCACCTCCCTAGGGAACCCATTCCAATGCTTCACCACCCTCCTCGTGAAAAAGGGTTTTCCTAATATCCAACTAAACCTTCCCCACCGCAACTTGGGACCATTGCTCCTTTTGTTCTGTCATCTGGTACCACTGAGAACAGTCTAGATCCGTCCTCTTTGGAACCCCTTTTCAGGTAGTTGAAAACAGCGATCAATCCCCCCCTCATTCTTCTCTTCTGCAGACTAAATAATCCCAGTTCCCTCAGCCTCTCCTCATAAGTCATGTCTTCCAGCCCCCTAATCATTTTTGTTGTCCTAGGCTGGACTCTTTTCAGTTTTTCCACATCCTTCTTGGAGTGTGGGGCCCAAAACTGGACACGGTACTCCAGATGAGGCCTCACCAATGTCGAATAGAAGGGAATGATCACGTCCCTCCATCTGCTGGCAATGCCCCTATGTATACAGTCCAAAATGCCATTAGCCTTCTTGGAAACAAGGGCACACTGTCGACTCATATCCAGCTTCTCGTCCACTGTAACCCCTAGGTCCTTTTCTGCAGAACTGCTGCCTAGCTATTCGGTCCCTAGTCTGGAGCAGTGCATGGGATTCTTCTGTCCTAAGTGTAGGACTGGGCACTTGTCCTTGTTGAACCTCATCAGGTTTCTTTCGGCCCAGTCCTCTAATTTGTCTAGGTCCCTCTGTGTCCTATCCCTACCCTCCAGCGTATAGACCGCTCCTCCCAGTTTAGTGTCATCTGCAAACTTGCTGAGAGTGCAGTCCACACCATCCTCCAGATCATTAATGAAGATATTGAACACAACCGGCCCCAGGACCGACCCTTGGGGCACGCCGCTTGATATCGGCTGCCAATTAGACGTGGAGCCATTGATCACTACCCGTTGAACCCGACGACCTAGCCAGCTTTCTGTCCACCTTATAGTCCATTCATCCAGCCCATACTTCTTGAACTTGCCGAGAAGAATACTATGGGAGATTGTATCAAAAACTTTGATAAAGTCAAGGAATAACACGTTCATTGCTTTCCCCTCATCCCCAGACCCAGTTATCTCCTCACAGAAGGCAATTAGGTTAGTCAGGCATGACTTGCCCTTGCTGAATTCATGCTGACTGCTCTTGATCACTTGCCTCTCCTCTGAGTGCTTCAGAATTGATTCTTCGAGGACCTGCTCCATGATTTTTCCAGGGACTGATGTGAGGCTGACTGGCCTGTAGTTCCCCGGGTCCTCCTTCTTTCTTCCTTTTTTGAAAGATAGACACTACATTAGCCTTTTTCCAGTCATCTGGGACCTCCCCTGACCACCATGACATTTCAAAGATAATAGCCAGTGGCCCTGCAATTACACCTGCCAACTCCTTTAGCACCCTCAGATGCACTGCATGCAGCCGCATGGATTTGTGCTCGTCCAGCTTTTCTAAATAGTGTCGAACCACTTCTTTCTCCACAGGGGGCTGGTCACCTCCTCTCCATGCTGTGCTGCCCAGTGCAGCAGTCTGGGAGCTGATTTTGTTCGTGAAGACGGGGGCGAGGGGGGGAAGCATCGAGTACATTAGCTTTTTCCACATCCTCTGTCACTAGGTTGCCTCCCTCATTCAGTAAGTGGCCCACACTTTCCTTGACTTTCTTCTTGTTGCTAACATACCTGAAGAAACCCTTCTTGTTGTTACTCTGAACATCTCTTGCTAGCTGCAACTCCAAGCGTGAGTTGCCCTTCCTGATTTCACTCCTGCCTGCCCGAGCAATAGTTTTATACTCCTCCCTGGGCATTTGTCCAATCTTCCACTTCTTCAAACAACGCTGCCTGCCCGTGCACTCAGCCTTACTTGGCAGGTAACAAAAGGGATGGAGTAGCCTTCCAGTTTCTGGAGAGTGGCTGACAACACCCGACCTTCTGCACTGAAGAGAAACTGATGTGAGACAAGGCAGGGGAGGTCATTCTTGTATTGGACCAACTTCCAGTGGGGAGAGAGAGAGAGAGAGAGAGAGAGAAGCAAAATGCAAGCTGCACTCTTTCCCCAGCAGCAGGTGGTCCATGTCGTCTCTCTGATAGCCTGGATGCCTGGGATGGGACCCGGCTACAACTACAGGGCACGCAAGAGCCCTGGCCCGGGGCAGGCAGGGGGAGGGGCCCGAGCAGAGGGGCGGAGCCACGTGAGCATGTATGCAGATCTGTGTGCGAGCAGAGCATTGTGGGAGCGGAGGCAGGCTGCCCAGCAGGGCCCGACTTTGGCACTGGGAGCTCGGTGTGGAGAAGGGAGGGGCCTCGGAGATGCGGCGGGGCAGCTGTCGGCAATGGGGGCCGGTGTGGGCAAGGTTGGGGTGTGGTGGTCCACCCCATGTATTATAAGTCTGGGGAGAGTGAGGACAGGTGGTGGCTGGGAAGTAGGCGCTCATACTTACTTGGCAGGGGAGATACCATGATCATAAAGGTGATTTTCCCAGGGTGAGACTCATCCATAGCACTGTAGGTGTACTGACCCTTGCAATTTCCCCCAATGTGGGAAACTTGACTGCATAATTTGGGGTAGTGGGGGACTGCGTTGGTGCTTTCCCCTGGCAATCAGTTGAAAAAACAAACAAAAGTTTTGGGGAGTGCTCCTCAGTGGGCTGGGTATGCTTAGTACAATGTGCAGTTGTGTGGTTGGTTTTGACCAAAGCAGTTTTTCTCCTGTGTTTGTTTGACTGCTCTTTTTTGCAGGCCCTGTAGTTCTCGGCATCTTTCTCATTCCCCCTGATGATGGAGCCAACAGAGAAAAAGTAAAGCTCAGCTCTGAAACGTTTCCTGTGGCTTACAAGGCTCTGTGCTTTCTTGATCTTCCCTGGTTTTTTGCAGCTGATCTGCTCTCTAGTCTGCTTTTGGTGGGGCTTGGACCAATGCCTTCTTTTGCTCTAAGGGGAGCTTCCTGCCTGCCTGCTCTGCTTCTTTCCCTGCTTGTAGCTTCTTGCCTAACCCTCTTTCTTGGGCTTTTCCTCCTTTGACAGGAGGACAGCCTGTCCGAAACGCCTGTCCCACCTGGTCCCCTCGTCCACCAGGCAGCCTCGCCCCCTGCCCTGGCACCGCTTTGGCTTTTGCTGTCTGTTCCTGTCTCTTGGTGGCCACCCTGTCTGTGCTACGGAGACTAGGCTGTCACAACCCTGTGCTGGAGGAGGTCTTTCCGTCGCTTTAGGCCCACTGCCTCCCCGAATGCCCTTAGTTACACTGGGGGTTAGGGCGGCGTGGCCGCGTCGCCCAGGAGCGGGTTTCCCTTTTGCGCACCCCTGACAGACGGAGCTGTTTTGACTTCATTGTTCAGGACACACCAACCCTCAGGCCTGGTGTGCAAAGGGAACATAAATCAGCGCGACTACGTCAGTCCA
Source organism: Gopherus evgoodei (assembly GCF_007399415.2). NCBI lineage: Eukaryota > Metazoa > Chordata > Testudines > Testudinidae > Gopherus > Gopherus evgoodei. Next base: position 11,006 of record NW_022059993.1, on the reverse strand, counting down.
CGCCTTGGTGGGAAGAATTCTTCCGTCGACCTAGCTCCCGCCTTTCGTGGAGGTGGATGGCCTGCACCAACGAGGAAAACCCTCTCCAGGACCCTTCTCCGGGAAGAATGCCCTTCCGTTTGGGGAGATTATGCTGCTTAAAAAAGAGAAATAGTTGAACTGGGTTTCTCTGTGACAAGGTTCACTTTGTCTTGCGTCGCTGGAGGCTCCTTATAGCAGTTGTGTTCTGAAATCTTTAGGGTTTGACTTCATTTATGATGAAATCTTGCTGTAACTTTATTCTAATTTGGAATGAGTAACTAGACCTGAGCTTTTTGGTGTGTTATTGGAGCATTGTTTAAAAACCTGGGATTCCACTTTCTGTTGTCTTTCCGTTACATTTCCTCTGAAAGCCCACTCGAAGCCTCCACTTCCCACATAACTCTCTCAAACATGCAGTCATCAGGCATACAGAAGATGCTTACGGTTTCACTCCATACCAGTCCAGTTCCTTGCTGTTTCCTGTCTAACCACTGCACACAGATGCTGGTATCCCCTCCCTACCCGGAGCTGCTTCCCGGCTTTTGCGCTCAGGACAGGAAAACGAGAATGGAGAGGTAAGCTATGCAGGGAACTCTTCCTCAGCTTGCACTCCACTCACCAAGGGCCTTTCAGGGTCTTCTACGGACTTCAGGTTTCAATTGATTTCCAAGGTTTATGGTCTCATGAATTAGCCATCTCTCCTAATGCAGGGATCCTACATGTCAGACCAAAGATAGATGGCCCAAAAGAGCTAAGAAACAGAAATAAAGCTGAGCGCTAGGCATTACGTTCAGATGAGCATCCAGAATCTGACTGTGTCCTGGCATGTTCAACGCTGCCGAAAAGAAGGAGCTTGTCAGGTCCCTCTGCTAGCACCCAAATCTGGTGTCTAGCCAGTCTGCTGGGAAATAAGGAAAAGGAAATAAATAGAGAAGCCAGGCAATAACAAGGAAAGGAAGAGGTTTGTTGAAGGGGTTCTATCTGATTTACCATCTTCCCAGCTACCCGTCAAAGTTAAAGACCTAGCCCAGTATCCTGTCTTCTGACAGCGGCCAATTCCAGGTGCCCCAGAGGGAATGACCAGAACAGGGAATCATCAAGTGCTCCATCCCCTGTCGCCCATGCCCAGCTTCTGGCAAACTGGGGTTAGCTAGTGATACTGCTGGCGAAGCGCCACACATGGACCTATCCTCCATGAATTTATCTAGTGCTTTTTTGAAGCCTGTTATAGTCTTGGCCTTCACGACATCCTCTGGGAAAGAGTTCCACAGGTTGACTGTGTGGTGCATGAAGAAATACTTCCTTTTGTTTGTTTTAAAGCTGCTGCCTATTAATTTCATTTGGTGACCCTAGTTCCTGTGTTATGAGAAGGAGTAAATAACTCTTCCTTATTTACTTTCTCCACACCGGTCATGGTTTTATAGACCTCCGTCATATCCCTCTTTAGTCGTCTCTTTTCCAAGATGAAAAGTCCCAATCTTATGAATCTCTTCTTAGATCGAAGCTGGTCCATATCCCCTCATCATCTTTGTTGTCCTTTTCTGAATCTTTCCCATGCCAATAGATCTTTTTTGAGATTGGGGCGACGGCATCAGCACGCAGTATTCAAGATGTGGGCATACCATGGATTGATATTGAGGCGATATGATAGTTTCTGTCGTCTTACCTATCCCTTTCTTAATGATTCCCAACACTCCGCTGCACATTGAGTGAATGTTTTCAGAGAAGTATCCACAATGACTCCCAGATCTCTTTCTCGAGTGGTAACAGCTAATTTAGACCCCATCGTTTTATAGGGATAGTTGGGATTATGTTTTCCAATGTGCGTTACTTTGCACTTAACAGCACTGATGTTCATCTGCCATTTGGTTATCCCATCACCCAGTTTGTGAGATCTCTTTGTGGCTCTTCGCAGGCTGCCTGGGACTTAACTATCCTGAGCAATTTTGTATCATCTGCAAATTTTGCCACCTCACTGTTTACCCCTTTCCCCAGATCATTTATGAATAAGTTGAACAGTACTGCTCCCAGTACAGACGCCTGGGGATAAGAGAGAGAAGATCCTCTTCTGACACTGGCAGACCAGGTGCCAGCTCATGCCAAGGCCCCTAGGCCTTACTGAAAAGTGACAAATTCATGGCTGAAAACTAGTTTTGCTCACCTGTTTGTTAGTGTTGTTAAAACAGGCATTAGATTCATAAAAATGTGTTTACTGTTTAGATTTTATGACAAGCTTGTGAGTTGCTGCATGCATTATTTTCACATATAATAGCCATAGCCCATGTTGTAAGGTGATCCATAAGCATTGCACTACAGCTGTAAACCCCCTTACCGCCACCCTGCCACCAGTCAGGAGAGAAGCATTACCAAGTGTGAAAAGCTAGTTTACCAGAAGAGGCATCATCTCCTTTCCAACAAGAGAAGGCCCTGACTGAGACATCAGACAAGCCCCTGTGGATCATCCGTGGACAAAAGACCTGGTTGATGCTCCCCCTCACATACCCACGAGGAGGCAGAGACCTGCACAAACACTTGCCCCCATCAGCTTGAGCTCTGGGGGAAAGGAATAAAAATCCCTATCAGGAAGAAACTGTTGTCCCCACCCCTGATGCTGCTTGGACTTCATGGAGACAGCATGCCTTCTAATCATGCAAAAAGAACCCCAGCTGCTTCAACACCTGGGTGGCAAGATAGAGTCAGGATGCCCAAGAAGAATGTCTATGGCTCCATGTTAACGCTATTCTAGTGCATGAGAAGTTCACACTTGATACGTGGTGGGTGAAATCAAAGTGTAAAACACACAAACATGAGGAGCCCCACTGCCTCAGGGTTAGGGTTATGCCATTCGATCTCTTTCAGGGTATGTTTTGGTTCTGAGAGGTAATAGGCTGCTGTGTGTGTGTGTGCGCGTGTGTGCGCGTGTGTGGTGTTATGGAGTGAGGTAGCAAAGGTTGGTTGCAGAGGTGGTGCATGTGCCGCAAAAATTGTGACACCCCCTCCCAGCTCTGGTCCCAGAGTCCAGTATTTGCATAAACCCACTTACTGACCTGTGACTAAGAATTTCACCCTACTAACTCTTCCAGCAAAACAGGCCAAAGAAAGTATGTGCAAGCGCTGTACTGCAGCCCCAGTGCTCTTTTCGGTTCCTTCCCACAGAACTTTCACTGCATACCAGTCCAGTTCCTTGCTGTGGCTTGTCTAAGAGCTGCATGCATATGCTAGAGCATACCCTGAACTGATTCCCGACTTTTGGGCTCCATACAGCCTTGCCTGTCTGTGTCTTTGTGGTGCAATGGGTTAGCACGTTTGGCTGCTAACCAAAAGGATGGTGGTTCGAGCCTACCCGGGGATGGTGATAAGCCCGTGCTACTTCCTTCCTTCCCCAAGGCCTGCGGGGAGCCTCAGAAGTCCCATTTTGCTGCCTCTTGGCCTCAGTGCTTTCAGCTAGTGGCCCAAAGAGCATGCTGGATGCCATTCAGAAACCCGTCTCCCAGCAGCCGTGCCAGAGGCTCAGGCTTAATCCTCGAGGCCTAGCACAAAAACTTTCAGCTGGGAACATTTTGCTCCCTTCCTGCCTCCGGGCAAGCGGCAAGGGAGAAGCGGAGGAGACACGCCGGCTGAAAGACGCCTCCCTCCCACTTCCCTGTAGGCTGTGCAAAGCTCTTGGCCTACCTCATGCCTCATCAGGAAAGAGCGGCCATGCTGCCCAAGCCTGAGTCACGTGTGCAGCCTGGCCTGCCCTGGCTGACGGCGTGCAGAGCCACGCGAGCCAATGGCAGGTCGAGTCAGTAGGCTCGGCTCTTTCCCCTGACAACCACACAGCGCTGCCCAGCGCCCCAAGAGCCTCCCTGGTGTTCTCCCACAGCCTGCCGGGGTGGGTGGGAAAAGGGGACCAGGAAGCACTGCAGCCTCATTCTGGGACAGGAGGCCCTGGCCACGCCTGGACCTCCCTCTTGCCTTCAGCCCAGGCAGCCAGAGGTGCCAGGGAGGTCCCTGGCAGGCTGCCGCCTCAGCCACCTCTTGCCGCTCTGCTGGTCACTGCCTTGCTGGAAGGCCCAGAGGGAAAAGAAACAAGCACACAAAGCAGAAGATGGCTTTGATCCATCAACCCCTGGGTTATGGGCCCAACACACTTCCGCTGTGCCACTTTGCTGGCTCTTCATAGCCCTGATACCCAGCTGGCACTATCTGGATTAGTTCCTTACGAGCTCACGCGCTGGCAGGCAGATGCGCAGGCTGCGAGGCAGCTGCCCTGGTCACAGGATTTTACAGCATCTACAGGGTAAAAGGGATCTATTTGGGGTTTGGACCCCACTGGGAGCTGGGTAGCTGAGTGCCGGAGACGGGAGCACTTCTTAAACTGTTTTCAGTTAAGCCTTCAGTGGGTGGGGGACGAGGTTCAGCCTTGGATCCGTGTCTGCAGCAGGCAAGTGCCTCTGGCTCAATCGGCCCCCCTCGCTGTCTTAGCAGACTAAAACCCGGAGCAAACGCACACGCCTTGCAAAGGAAGAGGAGCCGGGATCTCGAACAAATGTCAACATTTTATTAAGATGACGTTGAAAGAAAAAAAGAAGTGTACGGTACAGCGTTTAGGCACAGAAGTTTCTGGTCATCAGGGAACAACGTACAGATTACCCAGGGGGTGCGAAGTTCGGTTTAAGATCGGGTGGAATAAGGAATACCTAATCTGCAGTAGCCCCGACTGGGGGTAAAAGGTTAACGTACAGACACTGAGTTGGGAGGGTGTGTTGTCCATGTGAGGGCTAAGTTCAGGTGTGGAGTATAACGAGCGGATACGATGATGAGGATGGATTGACCCGCGTTTGGTGAGTTTGAACGTTCAGTGTTTTTGAATCTTTGCCACAATCTAGTTTAAGCAGGGTCGCTATGAACTCTACCCTGCCATCTGTTGGTGATCTGTTGTAAAAGCCTTTTGAGGCTGCTGTCATTTGCATGGTTCCACCCACCCCGGATTGCATGATGGGAGTGCTTGTCCAGAGGGTCACTTCAGCTGCTGTGGGATCCCCAGTCTCTTTGTTATTGGGACAGGAGTAATGCAGTGTATTTTCCTGTTCGTTTTGGATCAAGGAGAGAGTAACTGTACCTGGCATTTGAAGCCTGAGAGCTTCACCCTCGCCTGAAAAGTATTCACCCATTAAGGGGTCTGGGTTCCAAAGACACAAAGCTTGTGGGAGGTGGGATTTGATGTTTGTTGGGTTCTTGGTGGCCTGTGTTTGTCTCTGCTGGTTTTCTTCCTGCTATCTCTGGTGTGTAAAGACAGAAATGTTTTTGAATCTATTTGAGCTGTTGTTAGTGCTTCAGTCCTTTGCCTTAAGCTTATGCTGTTTGATCTTTTTCAGGGTATGTTTTGGTTCTGAGAGGTAAAAGGCTGCTTTGTGTGTGTGTGTGGTGTTATGGAGTGAAGTAGCAAAGGTTGGTTGCACCACGTGCCACAAAAATTGTGTCCCCCTTCCCCACCCCAGCTCTGGTCCCAGAGTCCAGAATTTGCATAAACCCACCTGCTGACCTGTGACTAAGAATCTGGTTTCAGAGATCGTTCGTGTGTCACAAAAGCTGTGTCCCACAGCTGATCTCCCAGAGTCCAATCTGCTAAATTTTCTTGCTGTCTGAGTGGTAAGGAACATTTTCCCCAACTATGGAGTTGTTTACAACTTACAATGCAAAAATGAGATAAAAACTCAACAGCTTATGTATGTCTAAAAATTGCATTTAGTTATTAAAGACTTTACATCTGTAGCATAGAACCAAGTATGTATTAGAAATATAAAAAGCTCTGTTTTTAAACTAGAGAGATACAAAGGGCATAAAAGTTGTATTTAGAGATTTCACAAGCAATCCATTGTACTAAACACAAATATTCCTTTTCAATCTCTCTTATTTCACTATGCTTTGGAACCCATGTCCCTTGCCTAATGAGTTTTATGTAGGTTCGGGTGAGTCCCAAAATCATGAACTGCTAAGTTCCGTTCTACTGTATTTGATTCATACCACTGGAATAACTGCAGTTTATTACCCCTGTCCTAATAAGAAAGAGACTGGGGATCCCACAGCAGCCGAAATGACCCTTTGGACAGGCACCCCCATCATGCAATCCGGGGTGGGTGGAACCATGCAAATGACATCAGCCTCAAAAGGCCTTTACAACAGATCACCAACAGATGGCAGGGTAGAATTCATAGCGACCCTGCTTACATCCTCCCCCCAGCCAAGAATTGGTGGTCCTGATAAATCACATTCCCTATTATACCAACTCATTGGTATTGAATGCGAAGTTATGGCTAGCAAAAGTAGCCACCCATCTCTGCCTTGTAGCATCCAGCTTAGTCCTCGTTAACACATAAGTCAGTGGATTGTTCTCTGTCCACACCTGAAACTGAGCACCACACAAGTAGTCTCGAAATTTCTCAGTGATGGCCCATTTCAAGACCAAGAACTGCTGCTGGTGGATGGGATAGCGAGTTTCACTATCAGACAGTCCTCAGCTGGCAAAGCCTACAGATTTACATTTCCTTCCACTTCCTGGTACGGGACTGCTTCCAGACTCTCCAAACTGGCATCAGCATGCAGGATAAACCATTTGTTTGTGTTAACAAGGTCTAGGACTTGCACATGAATCAGGCAAATAATTATTTCCCGTAAAGCCCTGTCACTTCTCTCATCCCGCCATGTCCCAAATGGAGAAGAGAGGAGCCCCTCCCGTGTCCCAGGCCAGGAACACCAGATTGGAGGGGGCGGGGGGGAGGTGTTCATGACTCAGTCCAGGTTTGCTAGTGCTGCAAAGGAGAAGATTTCCTTCCTCAGTCCAGGTCAACTGGAACTGTTGTAGTGGGAGAGAGATGTCTTTCATCTTTTTCTTAGATGCTTTGGTGAGAGGGGACAGGCAAAGGTTTTTTCTTCCCTCTGCAGCTGACATCGCACATTTCTTCTCTGGTTTTTGCTCTAGCTTGATTTCTCTCTTGCATCTCAGTTTTCTCTTTCTTGGCCTCATTCCAGAGCATTCACAGCCCAATTCTCTATCCTAACCCTGAGTCCTCTACTGCACTCTGAATGTCTCATTCTAACCCCACCTCAGAGTCGGCACCTCTAGAACCAGTGCCTTCATCCCTCTGCACTCCAACTCTCTGTCCCATGTAGCCTGATGTAGGGTGTACTAATAATATTAATTTGGATAATTTGATGAAAATTTAATTGATTAGCTTACATGTTATTTAATTTAATTGAGTTACAAAGTTACATTTGCATTACTGCTATTCAAAAGATACATATGGCATTATATGCAACAAAGTTTTGGTTAATATACTCACAGCCTTCCTTGATAACCTGGTGGTAAGAGACACAGGACCAGCTCTGCAGTTCAGGTTTCTCAATTCTTAAGTGAAAGATGCAGTGCTTAGAAAAAGCTGGTGTTACTTAGGGTTTACTTGAATATGTTAAACTTAAAATCAAAACCTAATAAACAAAGAATAAACACTTAGGGAAACCGAACTTAGCCTAGTTCCCTTGAAACTTAAAGTTTAAGAACAAGTACAGGCTACTGATAGTACATAGAGAGAAAGTGGAGAAAGTAAGTCAGAATGATAGCGCAAAGTGCTCTAGCGAGGTAGGTTACCTCTTTTATAGGGCACATGGGCCAGAAATCCTTCCTCCTATGCCCAAATTTCATTCTTCACCCACAAAACATTAGGGTACATTTACTTCATAGGCTAGTATGTTTGTGCTTGGTGATGACATGTACATATGCACATAAATTACCTTGTAGTGTACCTGTTAAATCTGTGGGTAGAACACTGAATAAAACCCTGTGCCATTCTCCATTGTCGATTGGTCTAGGTAAAGGTCTTGGACAGGCATGGGTACTTATCTATTTAAATAACATGATAAAGGTCGATTTTCCTCTCTGAGTAAAAGGTCACAATATAGATATGCTAACTTTGCCTTAGCTTAACATACAGGATATGGCCTGTAGGTTCTCGTAAGTCATGTGCCTCCATCCCCTAATCATTTTTATTGCTCTCTTCTGGACTCTCTCCAGTTTGTCCACATCTCTTCTCATGTGGGTCCCAACCCCAAAAGTACTCACATTTCACCCCATTGGCCCCAAAATGCCAGCTTTTAATATGTAAATAGGGTGCTGCCATGGTCAAGTCACTCCCGAGCTCTCCAGTGGAGCCTGCTGGCGGAGAACAAGGTGAAAATTAGCCAGGATGTCACTCAGTCAAATTCCTGTGCTCCCCGCAGGTGGTATCGGAAAGTTCCAAGGTGGCTCACTTCCCTTTCTCTCATCAGCTTCAGGCCCCAGGGTTACAAATGCACAAACCAGTTGGGATTCTCCCCTGGCCTCAGGGTGTGGGGCTGCTCTGAGGGGATGGACTTGCACACTTGGTATATTAGTGAAAAAATACAATTTCAATTTTTCTTAGACAAATTCGAGGGCAATTTATATTTGGTAAAAATCTTATTTAGTGAAAGGAAAGCTGCAGTGACAGCCTGGTTACTGGGGTGCAAAACACTTTCCTCCTGGGCGAAACAAGAAGTTAGAATTAGAAATTTACATGGTTTGTTCCAATGTTGGTACAGGTTTAATTTTGCTTCTGTGTAGGTTTGTTTCAGGCTGTGACCATTTTGGTTTATTGGGTTGTTTTGGTTTTTTTAGTTGGAATGGAGTTTTTTAATTGACAGTTGCTGGATTCGAATGGCTGACCTGCAACACCAGTTTTGACATAGTTCTGCATATTTTATACAGATTTGACCAGTATCCAAGGATTCAATTCCTTTATAGGACGTTTTAGTGGTCATGCTTATTTATTTCATGTTATTTTATCATTCTGCTGTAGCACACTTTTTTGATAAAATGTTGAAATTATTTATTTACATCATTTGTTAGTTTTTATTTTTACAAACAAAGTTTTTCTTAATGTTTGGGTTTTAAATTAAGCCTTTTTTTTGTTTCAATTTTTCATTTAGATTTTGGTTATTGATGGGATCTTTAAGAGAACTTTGGATTCAGTACTAAAATTTGGACAGATTTAGAATATTTTAAGTAAACCTTGTTTACTATTTTATTTTAGTAAAGTTTGTATTGCTGTAAAGCCTAGCCGGGGGGAGAGGAGATGAGCCTGGCCTTTAACTGAGAAGGAACAGAGGCATGGCCCCCGTGAAGGGTGAGGCCAGGTGATGTGGGGCACAGCCCCCCAATTTTTTTTGTCTAGCCCATCTCAGGCCTGGTCTACACTACGCTGTTACACTGATTTTAACAGCGTTAAATCGATTTAACGCTGCACCGTCCACACTACACTGCTCTTTATATCAATTTAAAGGGCTCTTTAAATCGATTTCTGTACTTCTACAAAACGAGAGGAGTAACGCTAAAATCGATATTACTATATCGGATTAGGATTAGTGTGGACGCAAATCAACATTATTGGCCTCATTATTTTACAGTAGCTACCCACAGTGCACCACTCCAGAAATTGATGCTAGCCTCGGACCATGGACGCACACCACCGAATTAATGTGCCTAGTGTGGACGCGCACAATCGACTTTATAATATCTGTTTTATAAAATCGGTTTAAGGTAATTCGAATTTATCCTGTAGTGTAGACGTACCCTGAGTCATGAGCACCTCCTCCCTCCAATCTGGTGTTCCTGGCCTGGGACACGGGAGGGGCTCCTCTCTTCTCCATTTGGGACATGGCGGGATGAGAGAAGTGACCAATGTTGCATGGGTATTAATCTCAGTGAAAACATTCATCATCTTATTGCAACAATGTAGACTGCTCTCTCAACATTTCCTAACACTCCCCTAAAAACACACACAATCTCCCAACAGCACACATCCCATTTTGACACCCGCCCTCCTATAAGTGATGTATGGAGAGAAAGCTAATGGCTGCAGTATCAGAACCTCAACCTGGATACAGGAAGTAAGAGATTGAACCAAAAGGTAAAGCTTGTGTTATCGTTCAGACTTCTGACTCATCCATGGAAACCGGTGGAGTTCCTTCTGGGAAGTACAGAAAACTTTTGTAGGTGCCACCTAATGTACCTCGATTCCTGCAGTGCATCCCTCTCTGGAGAACAGCAGTTCAGTGGTCCCTCATATAATCTCCTCATTGAGTTATTGAGCCGTGTTTGTTACATTTCTCTTGTGCTTTGACCCCAGCTGTATGTGTGTGACATTTTCATTCTTTGACACATTCATTAAAATGTCCTTGTTATTTCCTTGTGCTAATATCCACTCTAATTCCACAGTATGCAGCCATCCTCAATGGATTTGTCACACATTTTTTTTTTGTCTAGCCCACCTCAGTCCCCCACCCAACAATAAGAGTCTGATGTCACCCCTGCTGGTCACTGAGTGTCACTGCTGCTCCATGGGAAACAAGCTCTGTGCCTTACCCAGATTGGTGGGAAACACACTCTGTGCCTTACCGTGACTGGTCCCTGGGTGTCACTGCTCGTACAGGGGAGACACACGCTGTGCATTACACCACCTGACCAGTGGGTGTCACTGCTGTATCAAGGGAAACACCTTCTGTGCATTACCATGAATGCCCACCAGGTGTCACTGCTGCTCCAAGGGATACATAGTCTCTGTGTTACCCTGATTGGCCACTTGATGTCACTGCTGCGCCAAGGAAAACACCTTCTGTGCATTACTCTGACTGCCCACTGGGTGTCACTGCTGCTCCAAGGGAGACATAAGAGCGGCCAGACTGGTTCAGACGCAAAGTCCATCTAGCCCAGTATCCTCCTGTCTTCTGACAGTGGCCAGTGCCAGGTGCACCAGAGGGAATGAACAGAGCAGGGAATCATCAAGCGATCCATCCCCTATTGCCCATTCCAAGCTTCTGGCAAACAGAGGCTACAGGTACCATCCCTGCCCACCCTGGCTAATAGTCCTCGATGGATCTATCCACCATAAACTTATCTAGTTCTTTTTTGAACCCTGTTATAGTCTTGG